>NW_015622184.1:0-14314 GCF_000836295.1 Verruconis gallopava | reverse complement strand
AAAAAAAAAAAAAAAAAAAAAAAAAAAAAAAAAAAAAAAACATAGACCCAGCAGTCCACTTCGAAGTCAACAAAGGTAGAGCACGTACAAACAGCTATTCGATGAAATTCACCCGGAGAATCAATCAATAAGCTCACCGCAACAGAACTGTATGTCAGTGCAGTATATTATCCTAATCGCCGCTCCTCGGCTACTCCATCTTCAGCAAGCTTGTGTCTGGATACAACATATCTGTCTTTTGTGCCTTCACTTAGTAATATCTTACCCATATGAGAGAATGAGCGTTCGGAATTGTCCGAAGCTCATCGTAGAGGATCAAGTCATGTTTTCCGTCATTTCAAATCCCAGGTGCAATGGCTTAACCATGAACGGCGGAGCAGACTAGAAGTTGAAACGTCATACCAACAGGGGGAATTTACAACACTATTCATGCCTGCGTAAAACAAAATTTACAGACCCCAAATATAAAGTTAATTCTATCAATTGCAGATGCAAAAAATGACGCTCAAAATTTTTCTAACCCAATGGCAAATCCGCAGATCTAAGCTAGGTCCGGTCATCCCGCAATTGATCGACGAATATGCCTTTGATAGGATTGATATTTTATTAACGCAGGACTAGCATCTCAAGCTACTAATTTATGGGAATATTCAGAAGCAAACGTTCAGGTCAACGAGTACGTTCTTATCTCTCTAAACAATAACATATCTCCACGACAGCATTCCAAGCTGGTGAACATTACTTGCGTTGTTTTTGATCTACAACTTCAGCTTAAAATATCGAGCTGCTCAATCCAATTATATGTGGTATTTATGGCAGCTAAGACAGCCGATACTGTCTGCTCATTATGATAAGAGTGAAACCCATCCAGTCTTTGCTTGCGGTACCTGCTGAAATTATATACAAAGTGGTAGTGTTCAGCCCACGGGAGGACAGATCGTGCTCTCCACTTGTAGAATGTCTTCTAGATGACTTTCCCACTAGTAAAATTCTACTGGCATACTCAAAGCACGTAACGTCAATCAGGTTACAAAATTATGAAGAATCTCGCCAAGTGACTACTTTAATTTCACAGCTTTGTCAAGATCAGGCACATAGATACTTACCGAGAACCCCCCTTTTGTTGCATTTTGCATTGGTGGTGACCATGAGTTCGCAAGCTATGACAGGCTTCGGTATTTGGAACAAATCAAGCTCAGCTAGGAGCTACACTGGTGGGTGCCCTCTCCGGCATGCACTGGCTGGTCCGAGGGGACTACAGAAGTTTGGCTTATAAAATTTTCATGGCTCTGCATAGTTGAGAATATGACGACGTAGTTGATGTTTCTGTATTCTTTCAATCGTTTCTTAATTTCAGGACTCCTCAAAGAGGTACGAAGTTAACCATGAAATGTGGTTAATCGTATGCCTCAGATGAGGCCGAGCTTTATGTCGACTTTTGCTGTGATGACTAGATTGCCGGTCCTTACTCTTCCTTTAAACCGTGAAACAATTTTATACGGCAGTCTCGACATGAAAATATCACAAAGCCAAGAATTTCGATCATTAAAATCTTCTTATAAATTCGCAAGCTAATCTCTGTAGTATATCAGATCCCCGGATACCGTGAACACGAGTAGCCTCGAGTCTTCCCTAATTACAACAGCCAATTGAGCTCTATTTAATTTTTGTAACCTTTCTATCGTTTTGGCCAAGATAGGTTTCATTTCGTTGTCCAGTCGCTTGTATGAGATTCATTACTTTGCATCATATGACTGAGAGATGCTGGTTTTATGTTATTGTGTCACAAAGATTTGAAGGCAGTTAAGTTAGGTGTGGAGTGCTTATTACAGTAATGCCAAGTAATCAGCTGAAAACGTAAATTACCTAACAGCATCAAGAGCTCAGGGGACAAACAGAAGATCCGGTGGTTTGACCAATGGGCAAATATTTTTCTCTATTTTTCTCTACATAACAATGAAGGATTTTTCAAACAAACAATTTGAACAGGAGTCGCGGCCACATCATCACGTCGCATAGACTCGCTTCATGTATAGCACATAATTTCCGGGACGAAATATGTCCAGTATTCTGAGCAGTCTATGTAGAGTGCGGCAAATCCTGTTCCGTTTGCAGTCGACTTCGGAGGAGTAGGAACTTATAACAGCATGTAAGCATAGAGCCCCAATCACAGAGCCTGATAAATCATTCAGTGAAGCAATTGCCTATTCGGTTGGTAACTGAACAGTATCTATGCGAACTTTCCTATACCTAGCGAGTCTTGGAAGTAAAATAAATACACACTTGTAGACGTCAGCTGTTCAGAAACAAAAATGTAATGTTCTCAAAATATTCCAGACTATGTCAAGTTTCATCTATCGCTGATATGGATCCTTGCCTTAGCAGCCACCTATCGTTCTCTACCAATGCCAGGTTTCTATTGATGTAGATTCCGAGGGACGCCATCGATAAAACCTTCATTCCCGTTTTGAGTTGCTTGGCTCTTAAAAGTGTTCGTGATTTAATTTTTTTTCTCATTCATTAGTGGTGATCCTTCACAAGAGTATCTATAGTCATCGTTTTTTTCCGTAGCTGAACGAACGAAGCCCTTTGTAAGTTTTGCAGATGCGATATTTGCTCAACAAGAGTATGATTTCTTACTCTCAAATCTACCAGCTCATTGGCTTCCTGCTGGTTATCATTGTTGGTGGATGCTTCCATCAGCTTCTGTACTTCACCGTTCATCGCTATCGTCGATAGCGGACTGGTAATTCGATGACCAAGCTGACCAGATTCTAGAACTTTTGATGAATATGATGGTCGTGCTAACGCGCATCCCAGACTGCCTAGCATTTCCTTGCCAGGGGGTTGGCTAGCTCGAAATCGCGTTGCAATGAAGCTGGATTTTAGCTGCGATGCCATAGTATAATTTCCCGGAGTGCCACTCTCAGTTTCTGTGTTAATGATACGAGGTTTCGTGATTCCTAGTATCGAAATGCCAGAACTCTTCTTTTCGACTAATTCTAACCCCGTTATTGGAAGCATGGTAATGCTGCTCACGGGGCCTGGCAGCACAGCAAGAACGGACATGAAATTACCCCTAGGAACGTCCCAAGTTGCAATCTTTCCACTACTATGACCAGATAGCAACTGAGTGCCATCCCAACTAAGCCCAAGACTAACACCGCTTCCTAGCTCTTGTCCCTCTGCTTTCCAGAGACAACTATCTCTTGGCTGTATGGGAGCGGTAGCATCACCATCATATACGTCATTGACAAGATCATAATTCCGCATTAAATCTATAAGCTGAACACTGCCATCTTCGTAGATTGTGTAAAACCCACGGTCACACCTGTCCATAACAAGAGCTCTGGGTATATCTCGTAGCAAGTATGTCCGAAGTGTAGTGCCTTTTTTGCAATCCCAGACCAGGATAGTTCGATCTTCTGATGCGCTGATCGCGATATACGTCGGACCGTGGCCATAAGCCATTGCAAGTGCCGTGATTGGGCCGCGCTGAGCTGACAGGGAATGAAGTGGCAAAACGTTACGAGAACTTGAACTATCCGAGCTAGAAAATGTTAATAGCTCGCTCAAAGACCAGATTAGAACAGTGGCATCGCAGGACCCAGAGAGAATGAAGTGTGAGGAAGCGTCCCCAGTGAGGCAAGTAACAGCTTGAAGATGAGCATGTGAGGTACTTGATAGACGCCCTGTAGCTATCTTTTTGAGCAGTTAGCAAGCTAGTTCTCAATCAGCTATTCATCGGAAGAAGATAGCTTACCTCCCATGCTATTACCCGGCCTCCTTCTGTGCCGAGTAATAAAACAAGACCAGACGCAGCTAGCGTCAGACAGGTGATCTTTTCATTAAACGGTACTGTCGCTTCGTGATAGCCCTTCTCTCTGTTGTATACGTGTACGGTGGCCTTTTCCGATTGCGCGGCAAAGATATGCGTTTCGCTTACAGCGACGCAATTCGGTGCCGATACACTTCTCTTGAATGTCTGTTGCAAGCCAGGCAATGGTCGCAGCTCATGTAGGAAGATTCCAGCATCCTTTGAGCCAGGAACTGTTATGTTGGTTGGCGATTGAATTGCTGCGACAAAGCGCTCGGTGAGCATTCTGTCAATGTTTGCGTAGACTACTACTTTTTGCCGAATTTTTTTTTTGACAGGTGGTAAACGCGAAATGTGCTTTAAGTCCGTGCTATGTCCGTTGGCCAAGTTCATCTGTCGCGCAAATCTACTCAAGTCATTTGAGGCTGGTTTGCGGCGGTGGGCTATTTAACGCCTCGTTTTTTCTCCGATTGTTGCGAGAGAAGGGAAAATAAAACTTTGTAGGCTGGATCCTTTTGCAAGATATAGCCAAGGAGATGGGCATTACTACGTGACCATTGAAGTGACAGTTTCAAGTGTTCTGTTGGGGCTGCGTCTTATGCGGCAAGACTAGCCAGCGAATAATGTCATCCCATTCAGATTCAAGGTAACTTACCGACACTAAGGACTTCTCGTAAGCACCTCTTCACTCGACGTCTCGATAAAGGCACATTCACCTCATATACGGCCAAGGCGATAAATCTAACCTCACTTTCACGCTGTATACCAAAACAAGAATCGATTTTGTTGACACAGTCTTGATAAGGCTGTGGCGAATCTTCGTCATTTCTACATTTGCCTGGATTCAAACTCAACGCAGCCTTCGTTTCAAAACAGTATGTTCGCAGAAAAAAGATTACAGAAGGTAAAGCTGATATGAACCCGCAAACTATCGAAATTCTCGCTTACTCTCGACAGGAGCTAACTAAAGTATGACCTACCGCGTGATCCACAGATCTACCTTATTGCTGATAAGTCCGCAGCTTCACGAGCATGTGGCACCGGGGATAACTCTAGTTTCCGCAGATAATTTGCAAGAGTGGCTCATGGACATCCAAGTGTTGGATGACAATCCGATATACAAAGGACAGACCTACAGGTTGAAGTTCACGTTTAGCAATAGCTATCCTATAGGCATGTGTAGCGTGAATAGATGTCCGATAGATCTGCTGACTTACATCTAGAGGCACCAGAAGTTGTTTTTGTCAAAGATGCTACCCACTCGATACCTATGCACCCCCATGTCTACTCAAACGGCATCATCTGTCTTGACCTGCTTGACCGCCAAGCATGGAGCCCAGTCCATAATGTAGAAAGCGTGTGCATAAGTCTACAGAGCATGCTCACGAGTAATACTAAGAATGAGAGGCCTCCAGGCGACGAGGAATTCGTGCGGCACAACACCAGACGGCCACGCGACATAAATTTTTACTTCCATGACAGCACGGTCTGACTACTAGTCTGGATGACCAGAGCACGTTGGCGGTAATTCACCATACGTGACATGTGTCAATCGCATGGTCGCGATTTCGCATTGAAAAGCGTAGGATGCCACGAAGATCAAAGCGTGCATGCTTGTACTGTTTGAATTCTGGATTCTGTGCATATCGATTTAAATACCCTTTAAGTAGCTGGCAATAAAGTTTTTGGTCATATGTATAGTCTTTCACAATCGATATATACTTCGAACATTTGACACTAGCTTCTCAACTCATAAAGCCGGGAACATAGTAGAAGAAAATGATAGTGCCAGAATGTATGGAAATTTGCTTGAACTTAATATCAAAAATGATAGTCAGCAAGCTAACTTTCAGCTCACTTCCATACAATTCCGATTCCCACACATTTGGCTGGTGCGTCGTCTGCCTTAAACATCCTGATAACACGAGGCATTGTAAACCTACTTTCACATGGCCAATTGGTGAATCAAGGAAGTGTAGAAAGTAATTTAACATGATTATAGTATGTTTTGCGTGCTTCACAATCTTTCGACTCCATCAATTCTCGTTGTAATGATGATTAAAGTCCACATGAGCAAAGAGACTACGCTGTAAGCAAAATGCTCGTCGATGTGAGCGACAAATAAATTTTAAAAGGATCGATGAGCTCGGCATAGGCACGAACCAGGGGCCCCCCTGTAGAATGACGCACGGACGGCTCAATGAGCCTTGGGAATTTTTTTGCGGCGCGAAGTTTTCGACCCTCCACAAAAATATCCTTTCACTATCCTATCCACCAACAAACTCCTTTGACGAGCGCAACAAACGCAAACTCCATTATGGCCGAAGAAGTATATGATGGCGCGATCGGTATCGATCTCGGTAAGGCCATTGTGCCTAAAACCCTCTACAGCCCGTATGCTGACAGTTGCTCACTTCTAGGTACTACATATTCCTGTGTTGCCGTGTATGAAGGCACCAGTGTCGAAATCAGTACGTTCTACACTACAACAGAGTTTAATTAAGGCATGTTAAGCAATTGCCAGTCGCCAATGAACAGGGTAGCTTCACCACGCCGTCTTTTGTTTCGTTCACGCCGGAAGAGCGGTTGATCGGCGAAGCGGCAAAGAACCAGGCGGCAATGAACCCAGCCAACACTATCTTCGACGTGAAGTGAGTGCTTCCAAATTGTTTGATGCTTGGGCGGGATTCTTACAGATGTTTTCAGGCGCTTGATTGGTCGTCGATTCGATGATGAGACCGTGAAGAAGGATATTGAGTCTTGGCCATTCAAGGTTGTGGACAAGGACGGCAATCCTTTTGTACAGGTCGAATACCTCAACGAGACCAAGACTTTCTCTCCACAAGAAATCTCTGCTATGATTCTCGGCAAGGTAAAATTTTGATCCATCCTATATTAGCATTGTATCCTAACTGTCGTCGGATAGATGAAGGAGGTTGCAGAGGTCAAGCTTGGCAAGAAGGTCGAGAAGGCCGTAATTACTGTTCCAGCATATTTCAATGACAATCAGAGACAAGCTACCAAGGATGCCGGCTCAATCTCTGGCCTGAACGTACTCCGAATTATCAACGAACCTACTGCTGCCGCCATTGCGTATGGACTTGGCTCTGGTAAGACTGAGCGTGAGCGAAATGTTCTCATCTATGACCTCGGTGGCGGTACCTTTGATGTATCCCTTCTTCACATCCAAGGTGGCGTGTTCACCGTCAAGGCTACTGCTGGTGATACACATCTCGGAGGTCAGGATTTTGACACCAACCTTCTCGAGCATTTTAAGAAAGAGTTCCAGCGCAAGACTAAGAAGGACATGTCTGGAGACTCCCGTGCTCTACGAAGACTCAGAACTGCCTGTGAGCGTGCGAAGCGCACATTGTCCTCTGCCTCTTCCACTACTGTGGAGATAGACTCTCTCTTTGATGGTGAGGACTTCACAGCCACCATCACACGCGCCCGCTTCGAGGAGCTGAACTCCAAGGCTTTTACTGGTACTCTCCAACCCGTAGAGCAAGTCCTTAAGGATGCTGGCCTCGATAAAAGCAAGGTTGATGAGATCGTGCTTGTTGGTGGCTCGACCCGTATCCCACGGATACAGAAGCTTCTCAGTGAATTCTTTAACAACAAAAAACTTGAGAAGAGTATCAACCCTGATGAGGCAGTTGCATATGGTGCTGCTGTTCAAGCTGGTATTCTCTCTGGTAAAGCGCAGTCCGCAGACACTGCTGACCTTCTGCTTCTTGATGTTGTTCCCCTTTCCCTCGGCGTCGCTATGGAGGGCAATATCTTTGCCCCAGTTGTGCCCCGCGGGCAAACCGTTCCAACTTTAAAAAAGCGAACCTTTACAACTGTCGCCGACGGGCAGCAGAGTGTACAATTCCCGGTATACCAAGGAGAAGTACATTTCCCCCTCTTTTTGACATTGTTCCTTAAGCGCTAACCTCTTTAATAGCGAGTGAACTGCGAGGACAATACTAGTTTGGGCGAATTCACTCTCGCTCCAATTCCTCCAATGCGGGCTGGTGAGCCTGTTCTAGAGGTTGTTTTCGAGGTTGATGTAAACGGCATCCTAAAGGTCACCGCCACGGAGAAGACTTCTGGTCGCAGCGCCAATATCACTATTTCTAATTCTGTTGGCAAACTCTCCTCAAGTGAGATCGAGAAGATGGTTAGCGACGCTGCCAAATTCAAGACCACAGACGAGGCATTCAGCAAGCGGTTTGAATCGCGGCAGCAACTCGAGGCATACATTGCACGTGTTGAGGAAATGATTTCGGGTCCGAGCACCTTGAAGCAAAATCAACGTAAGAAAATCGAGGACGCACTCAGTGATGCCATGGCCCAACTCGAAGTCGAGGATGCCACTGCGGATGACTTGAGGAAGAAGGTACGTCTAAAATTTCTTCGCTGCTTGCTTAGTATGTACTGACCGTTACTAGGAACTTGCCCTCAAACGTGTAGTCACGAAGGCCTTTTCCACCCGCTAGAGTGGCGGGTTTGCGAAGCAAAGTTGGACTAGGCTAAAAGGGTTTGGAGTATAACGACGTGACAAAGCTGCTTCTAAACATGACTTTGATGCATATGGAACTCCTAAAAGTGATACGGCTATTTTCATAGATTGGAATTTTCGCGTTCCAAAAAGTGCCTTACGATTCGGATGTCCAGCTGTGTGCAATGAGGAACGTTAAATCCGCCGTCTTCATTCAAAGGTTAGTCTGTAGTTCTTAGATAGCGATCGATGCATGGCAATTTGAATTATGACGTCGCAACTTTTGAAGGGTGGTAAAGTCTATTATGCACGATGGTATCCAGTTGAATAATTCCTCGACATGGCGATGATATGAAAGCAACGACAATGTAACTTCATGTTCTCCGTACAAGACGCTCGGATCTTGAGGAGCCCTGACGACTCGTGCCAACCATCTCGGTTCAGGCGGGCGCGCATGGATCACATTCTACGGCTGGATGACCCGAAATTTCCGGCGGCTTGACGGGCCTTCGCTCTTGTAAGATATAACAGACGCCAACAACCATTATTCGACACCCGCACATGTTGGACACGCTGTTTGTTCCATCGCGCTATCTGCAACTATAAAACGCGCATCATTGCCGACTCTTTTGTTGAGAAAGACCAACGTATTCGCCCCCTAGTTGGGAAGCAGGAAATCGGTGCTAGCTCCACTCCTGCACCGAGAAAAGTGAGCGTGACACCCGCGAGAAGACTATTTTCCTGAACGGTGCCCTGCAGGCGGTGACCTGCAAAACTTACCTCAAGCTGGCGCTTCCACTTCCTGTCACTACTCCCACGAGAGGAGAAGGTGACACTTCTATCATGGGAAGACCTACAACCCAACGTGTGTTACACTTCTCTTACAAAATTTTGTTCTTGGACGTGCCGATTCGGCAGTCTGTGCAGGCAGTGTGGGAGAAGGATATTGACCTTCGATCTTAGGAGTCGCGGTAGCAGAATGTCTAACGGACGAGGCACTCTCCCATCTGAGGACGTACAAATACTCGAGCGTCGATAAAAGTCCGATCAGCAAATACATTATGCGGCATTATGTACGTGATAGAGCAGAAGAGCTCACGCGTCTTTGGAATGATCTTTACTGAACATCACTGACAAGAGTCGAGTAGTGGAATGCGTTTGTGGAGCTATTACCACTTTGGCTCGCGCCGAATCTAGTCACATTGATCGGCTTCTTCTTCATACTTGGGAATGTTGCTCTGATGTGTTACTATGTTCCCGACCTGGTTGGGCCGGTACGAGACAGACGTATTCAAGATTCCTTCGAGCAAGAACTGAGGTACAATACAGGCACCAGGCTGGGTATATATAAGCTTTGCGATTGGCGTGTGGATGTATTCAACTATGGACAACGTGGATGGTAAACAAGCGCGACGAACTGGAACCTCTTCACCTCTTGGGGAATTATTCGACCATGGTATTGATTCGCTCAACTGCACCCTCGCAAGTTTACTTGAAACCGCTGCTATGATGTTTGGAGCAACAAAGGTTGGTGCGTTCACGGCATTGGTGCCTTGCTTGCCCATGTTTTTCTCCACGTGGGAGACCTACCATACACATACTCTCTATCTCGGTTATTTCAACGGTCCAACTGAGGGTCTAATAATTGCTACCGCCATGATGCTAGTGTCCGGCATTTACGGTCCGGAGATATGGCAAACTCCTCTTGCGCAACCATTTCCTTTCTTACAGGCTTTCATTGGCGAGAAAACTTCTGTCAGAGATATTTGGGTGCCGCTGATACTGGGTGCATTCTGCGTAGCACATCTCCCTGCGTGTGTGTTCAATGTTTGGTCCTCACGAAAAGCAAAAGGACTACCTATGCTACCGCTCTTTCTGGAATGGACACCTATGGTTGTTTTCACAGCTTCGTGCATCGCCTGGCTTGGCAGCGACAGTTCTCATCTTTTGAAAGAGAATCACCTGACTCTTTTTTGCCTAACAATGTCGTTGGTCTTTGGTCGGATGACCACAAAAATCATTCTGGCTCATTTAACCCGCCAGCCTTTCCCTTATTGGACGGTTCTTCTCACTCCGCTTGTCGGAGGTGCGATCCTTGGTAATCTCCCAATGTTGGGCCTCCCGCAGATTAGTCACAGTGCAGAGACGCTCTACCTGCAGGGCTATTTCGTCTTTGCTGCTATTGTGTATGCGAGATGGGCACATCTAGTGATCACAAGTATATGCGAGTATCTTGGCATCAACTGCTTGACCATACCACTTGAGAAAAACAGTACTGACAGCGCGAACGGTGACATGAAGCTCCCGTCGGGTGGAATAAACAGACCTTCGGAGAAGCATGATTGAAATTTTTACATACCGGGTTTCAGAAATTTGGGTTTTAGGCATTGCCATATCTCACGTTTCATATTACATAGCGCTACTGGGTTAGATAGCATTTAGATTCATGGCTATATTTAAAGCAGTTAAAATAAGTAAGATTCATGATCAACCTTATAAGTTTAGATTAGTCTATTTTATAACATAGGTAATTACAAGAGACCTTAGGAATCTATTCTCTATCCGTCAAGATTCGCTAATGTAAGCCGCTTCTATAAGGGTAAGCTTTCTAGGACAAAAGAGGAAAATACTAATATAATATATTCAAAGAGGAGGAGTATATATGTGAGGAACAGAGAGAACACTGACGTATAGGACACGTGCTGTCACGTACGGTGTAAGGGGTGAATGTAAGCGTGATATCAGGATAGGGAGCAATAAGTATGGATTGGTATCAAAACTGACAACTAAGGAGTCAAACTAAGGTGGATACTGTGCGTAGCTTAAATACTGCTTCCCCCTAGAACACGTGACCCGCGGCCTGAGCGCAGCTGTACCGTGCTGTTAGGAATACTTTCCCAGTACCAACTAGCTTCACTAATGTAAGCCACTTCGAAAGGGTTTAGCTTCCTAGAGTAAAGGAATAAGGTATAATAAGAGCTTATTATGGAAGGAATATAATAAGATAATTATATTTATAACTTAGAATAGTATAAGCTTTAAAAGTATAGGAATATGTTTAAACTAACTACTAGGTAAACTAGATAGTTAAATTATAAAGAAATATAATATTAATAAAGATAGGATATTTATATAGGCTTTATTCTTAGTATTCTTATTACCTTATTTATTCTACTTATTCTATTTAAAATAAGTAAAATAATTATTTTTATTAATTAATAATACCCTAGCTATTAACTATTAATTAATATATTTATTTTACTTAAAATAAGTAAAATAATTAGAATTATACCTATATAATTATTTATATATTATTTTATAATACTATTCCCCTCCTTAATAAGCTTATCTTAAACTTTAATATTTAAAGAATTTAATAATTATTAAAAGGAAAATAAAGATATCTTTAACTTCTTCTCTCTATTATAAATATCTTACTTCTAAAATTAAGGAATCCAAAAATATTACTATACTTAGTTATAAGTATTATTTAATCTATAGATTATCTTATATTACTATATCTTCTTTAAAGAGTATTAAATATATAAATTATATTTATAAAGGTATAAAATATATTAATATATTATAGGATATTCTAGATAAAACTAAGGAGGAAGCTAAATCTATTATAGAGGAGAGTCTTAAAAGATTATCTAAATTAAATATTAAATAATAAAAACTTCTAGCTTAACTTTCCTAAAGTTAAAAAATTCTAAAGATAGCTAAAAATTATATAAAGATAAAAGTAATTTATTTAATAAATAAATTAAAAGAGGAGGAAGAAATAAAATAGATAAGAAATAGTGGTTACTTTAATAGTAAGCTATATAAATTTATTAATAATCTTATTATCTTTAGTTAAATTATTAGAAATTAAGAGATTTTAAGTATATTAGATTTTTATAATAATATTATAATAGCTTAAATAGATAATTAAGGTTTTTATATAATTTTTAAGTATTTTCTTTTAATAAGTAACCTTTCTACTTTATAAAATAAAAATATTAATATCTTCTAACTTAGTAATCTAAGATCTTCTTAATCTTATACTCTAGCTTAGTAGAGTCTTTTAATTTAATTTCCCTATTAAGGGGAGTCTCTAGATCCGCCTTTTCCAATAGTAAAATATAAAAGATAGGATATATTTTTATATTTTTAAGTAATTATAATTTATAATTTATTAGTTTTATAATCCTCTTAATTTTAAATAGTCTAATTTTTAGAAAATTAAATTTATTACTTTAGTATTTAATATAAATATTTTATTACTAAAAATAAATTTTATCCCCCTTTTTAAAGTCTAATCCTTTAAATCTTTTTTAATTTACCTAGAAGATTATTCTTTAATTTAAGAATATAATATTAGATTATAATTAAGTATAAAATAATTATAAATCTTCTATAAATAGTATTACTTCTATAGGTAGATATACTAATATATTAACTATTAATCTTAATTCCTTCCTAAAATTTATATAATATAGTGATATTCTTATAGTACTTTATTTAATTATATTATATATTAATATTACTTATAGTAAAAATTATACCTAATTATTTTATTTATTATTAATATATATTTATAGGTATTACTTTAATATTTAGTTTACTTATTTAATCTAGCTATTATTTTATAGGTAATATACTATTAATATTCCTTAGGTTATTTATAGTATTTAATATAATTTCTTCTAGAAATAAGATATAAATATTTTATTTTAGTTAGAAATAATCTTTTCTAATATATTAAATCTTCCTACTTCCTTTAAAAAAACTTTTATTAAATAAGAAGTAGTAAATTATTAAGGAATTAGGATAAATATTATATATTTAGTTAGCTAATTAATAGTAACTATAATATTTTTATATTTTATATTATTTTTATCTTTAAAAGGTGGTAAGGGTCTAATAAAGTCTAGTAATACTTCTTACTAGGATTTTTCTAGTATTTAGTTTAGTTAGAGTAATTTATAAGATTTATATTACTTATATTTAGCCTTTTTATATAAATAGTAGGTCTTAATTTAAGTAAAGACTTTTTATTATATTCTAGAAAAATAATAGTTTTATTATAGTCTTTTTAAAACTTCTTCTACTTTAGTATATCCTTATAAGGGTGATTTATAATACCTAAGTATCTATTCCTTTTTAAGATTTGGAGGTAATATAATTTTCCCTTTATATATATAGACTTATAGTTTATTATTATAGTCCATATATTGTTTAATAAAGTTCTTTTTTAATTATTTAACTTAAATCCTCTAAATTTTAAGTATATTAATTTTAATTAAAGATATTATTTAATATATTATAGAGTCTCCTTTTTACTATAAAAGAGTATATTTAACCTTTATTCCTTTATTATAGTTAGTTCTTTTACTTAATATATCTATATTAGTATTAAGTTTCCCACTCTAATATTTAATCTTAAAGTTAAATAATAATAGTTTATATAATTATCTTAGCTATTATCTATTTAATACTTTTATAGTAGTAAAATTTTAAAGATTTTAGTAATCTAGTAAGATTAAGAATATATTCTTTATACCTTCTAAATAATATTACTAGTATTTGAGCGTGTCATGGGGTCACCCCTATGACACGTGATTGGCACCATCCTGTTGCCTGTCTGATTAAAGCAGCACCGACATCAGCTAATATAACCTAACATAACCCAATATTACCTAATATTAGCCAACTAGACTCCTAAACTAAACTGACTTCCTAATTCGATTTCACCACGCGCACACCTAAATCCTAATTAGGAAAGGTGTGATAAGGCCCCCTTTATATTCTTAGTAAGAACTATTTTTAGGCCTTGTCAATGTCTGTTGTACTGGGGAAAATGGTTCATACTCTAAAGGGCATCACGTGATACAGGAGCAAGGGCCTCAGGTGTCATATGATATGGTGAGGGTATATAAGGAGAGGAGAATGAGGAAGATAAGAGAGATATAGCTTCAGACAAGAACAAGATAACAGAAACCAGCTTTACTTTGCCTCGTACAGAACTT